>NC_086454.1:341939011-341971511 GCF_028390025.1 Pseudophryne corroboree
GTGCTACCAGCACCTCTTTAAGTTCTTTTAATATCCTTGGATGCTGGGTACTCCGTAAGGACCATGGGGCATACCATAATGAGATATCATGGTGATGGGAACTAAATCTAAGCACAGAATGCATTTATGTTACATATACACCTTATACACACAGCCTGAAGGTAATTTTAGACAATATTTTTTATAACTTTGTGCATTAAACAAAGTGTGTCTACATTCCCACAATTCATTTCTGTTTCATATACACCTTATACACACAGCCTGAGGGTCATTTAATACAATACTATTAATAACTTTGTGTATTAAACAAAGTTTGTGTACATTGAGCCATCAAAAAACAAAGGTTTCACTATCTCACTCTCACTCAAAAAAGTCTGTATTTTGGAATATTCCGTATTTTGGAATATTTGCATATGGGATACTTAACCTGTGTATGTATGTGTATATATATATATATATATATATATATATATATATAATATGTGTGTGTGTGTGTGTATATATATATATATATATATATATATATATGTGTGTGTGTGTGTGCCTCCCAAGCCAATTACCTCACCGCACGTCACTGGACTGGACTGATGTAGTTGTTGAAATCATGGCATCCAGCTTGTCTCCAAAGAGGGCTTCTCCATTGTAAGGAAGCGCCTCAATATTCATTTTTTATTTCGCATCAGCATTCCATTGGCGGATCCACAGCGCCCTGCGGCCTGAAATTGCCATAGCGGAGGATCTTGAACTCAGCAACCCAATATCCTTCATAGCTTCAACTAAGTGACCTTCAGCATCTTTGATATGGCCAAGAGTTAGGACTATTTCATCCCTGTCAACTGTGTCTATGTTAACAAGCAAGTTGTCAGACCATTTTTCCACAGCGTTACCTATCCACGCACAAGCAATGGTGGGCCTGAGCACCGTTCCGTTAGCCGTATATATGGATTTCAGGGTTGTTTCTAATTTACGGTCAGCTGGATCTTTTAAGGAGGCTGAACCAGGGGCAGGCAAAACAATTGTCTTAGACAGCCGAGAAACTGAGGTGTCTATCATTGGGGGAATCTCCCATTTGTGCCTGTCTATCTCAGGGAAAGGTACGCTACACGTATCCTTCTGGGAAGGGTAAATGTCTTCTCAGGGTTAGCCCAGGATTCTGCAAAGAACGCATTCAAATCCTTTGAAGGAGGAAAAGTCACAACCTGCTTTTTATTTAATTTAAAATAATCCTCCTTTCTCTGACGTCCTAGTGGATGCTGGGTACTCCGTAAGGACCATGGGGAATAGAGGGCTCCGCAGGAGACTGGGCACTCTAAAAGAAAGATTAGGTACTATCTGGTGTGCAATGGCTACTCCCTCTATGCCCCTCCTCCAGACCTCAGTTAGAATCTGTGCCCGGCCCGAGCTGGTTGCACACTAGGGGCTCTCCTGAGCTTCTTGAAAAGAAAGTATTTGTTAGGTTTTTTATTTTCAGTGAGATCTGCTGGCAACAGACTCACTGCTACGAGGGACTAAGGGGAGAGAAGCGAACCTACCTGCTTGCAGCTAGCTTGGGCTTCTAAGGCTACTGGACACCATTAGCTCCAGAGGGATCGAACACAGGCCCAGCCTCGGTCGTCCTGTCCCGGAGCCGCGCCGCCATCCCTCTTGCAGAGCCAGAAGCAAGAAGAGAATCCTGGAAATCGGCGGCAGAAGACTTCGGTCTTCATTAAGGTAGCGCACAGCACTGCAGCTGTGCGCCATTGCTCCCTATGCACACAACACACTCCGGTCACTGATGGGTGCAGGGCGCTGGGGGGGGCGCCCTGGGCTGCAATTTGAGTACCTTACAATGGCGAACAGCACATAATATAGTCAAATAAACTATATATGTGCAAATTCCCCTGCCATAAACTACATATAAAAGCGGGAGAAGTCCGCCGAGAAAGGGGCGGGGCTATCTCCCTCAGCACACTGGCGCCATTTTCTCTTCACAGCTCAGCTGGAAGACAGCTCCCCAGGCTCTCCCCTGTAGTTTTCAGGCTCAAAGGGTTAAAAAGATAGGGGGGGCACTAAATTTAGGCGCAAAACTGTAATGTAAAGCAGCTATAGGGAAAATCACTTGTCTTAGTGTAAATCCCTGATTAAATAGCGCTGTGGTGTGTGCTGGCATACTCTCTCTCTGTCTCCCCAAAGGACTTCTGTGGGGTCCTGTCCTCAGTCAGAGCATTCCCTGTGTGTGTGCGGTGTGTCGGTACGGCTGTGTCGACATGTTTGATGAGGAGGCTTATGTGGAGGCGGAGCAGGTGCCGATAAATGTGATGTCATCCCCTGCGGGACCGACACCAGAGTGGGTGGATATGTGGAAGGTATTAACCGACACTGTCAACTCCTTACATAAAAGGCTGGATGACGTAACAGCCGGCTTCTCAGCCCGCGCCTGCCCAGTCAGATAATATTGATGCCTCGACAGGAATACTATTTTGCTAACCATAGAGCATATTAAAGACGTCGTCTTATATATGAGGGATGCACAGAGGGATATTTGCCGGCTGGCATACAGAATTAATGCAATGTCTATTCTGCCAGGAGGGTATTATGGACCCGGCAGTGGACAGGTGATGCTGATTCAAAAAGGCACATGGAGGTTCTGCCTTATAAGGGTGAGGAATTGTTTGGGGATGGTCTCTCGGACCTCGTATCCACAGCAACAGCTGGGAAGTCGACATTTTTACCTCAGGTTCCCTCACAGCCTAAGAAAGCACCGTATTATCAGGTACAGTCCTTTCGGCCTCAGAAAAGCAAGTGGGTCAAAGGCGCTTCCTTTCTGCTCAGAGGCAAGGGAAGAGGGAAAAAGCTGCACCAGACAGCCAGTTCCCAGGATCAAAAATCTTCCCCCGCTTCCTCTAAGTCCATCGCATGACGCTGAAGCTCCACAGGCGGAGCCAGGTGCGGTGGGGGCGCATCTCCGGAACTTCAGCGACCAGTGGGCTCGCTCACAGGTGGATCCCTGGGTTCTACAAGTAGTATCACAGGGATACAAGCTGGAGTTCGAGGCGACTCCCCCTCGCCGTTACCTCAAATCAGCCTTGCCTGCTGCCCTCAGAGAAATTGAGGTAGTACTGGCGGCAATTCACAAGCTGTATCTTCAGCAGGTGATAATCAAGGTACCCCTCCTTCAACAGGGACGGGGTTACTATTCCACAATGTTTGTGGTACCGAAACCAGACGGTTCGGTAAGACCCATTCTAAATGTTAAATCCTTGAACATTTATATAAAAAAGTTCAAGATCGAGATGGAATCGCTCAGGGCGGTTATTGCAAGCCTGGAAGAGGGGGATTTTATGGTGTCATTGGACATCAAGGATGCTTACCTGCATGTCCCCATTCACCCACCCCACCAGGAGTACCTCAGGTTTGTGGTACAGGGCTGTCATTACCAATTCCAGACGTTGCCGTTTGGTCTGTCCACGGAACCGCAGGTATTTACCAAGGTAATGGCCGAAATGATGATGCTCCTCCGAAAGAAGGGAGTCATGATTATTCCATACTTGGTCCAAAGAGCAAATGATAGTCAGCGTAGCACTATCTCAGGAAGTGCTGCATCAGCACGTCTGGATTCTGAATATCCCAAAGTCGCAGCTGATTCCTGCGATGCGTCTGCTGTTCTTGGGCATGATTCTGGACACAGAACAGAAGAAGATCTTTCTCCCAGAGGAGAAGGCCCAGGAATTAGTATCTCTGGTCAGGGACCTCCTGAAACCAAAGCAGGTGTTGGTGCATCACTGCACGCGAGTCCTGGGAAATATGGTAGCTTCTTACGAAGCAATTCCCTTCGGCAGGTTCCATGCAAGGATCTTCCAGTGGGATCAATTGGACAAGTGGTCCGGATCGCATCTCCAGATGCATCGGTTAATCACCCTGTCCCCGAGGGCCAGGGTGTCTCTGCTGTGGTGGCAGCAGAGTGCTCATCTGCTCGAAGGCCGCAAATTCGGCATACAGGACTGGGTCCTGGTGACCACGGATGCAAGCCTCCGAGGTTGGGGGGCAGTCACCCAGGGAAGAAACTTCCAAGGACAATGGTCGAGTCAGAAAACTTCCCTACACATAAATATTCTGGAACTAAGGGCCATTTACAACGCCCTGAGTCAAGCAGAACCCCTGCTTCAAAACCAACCGGTTCTGATTCAGTCAGACAACATCACAGCGGTCGCCCATGTAAACCGCCAGGGTGGCACAAGAAGCAGGGTGGCAATGGCAGCAGGCACGACCTCCACCCGGGTGAGTGGGGACTTCATCCAGAAGTCTTCCAGCTGATTGTAAACTGTTGGGAATGGCCACAGGTGGACATGATGGCGTCCCGCCTCAACAAAAAGCTAAAAAGATATTGTGCCAGGTCAAGGGACCCTCAGGCAATAGCTGTGGACGCTCTAGTGACACCGTGGGTGTACCAGTCGGTTTATGTGTTCCCTCCTCTTCCTCTCATACCCAAGGTGCTGAGGATAATACGAAGGAGAGGAGTAAGAACTATACTCATTGTTCCAGATTGGCCAAGAAGAGCGTGGTACCCAGAACTTCAAGAAATGATCTCAGAGGACCCATGGCCTCTGCCGCTCAGACAGGACATGCTGCAGACGGGGCCCTGTCTGTTACAAGACTTACCGCGGCTGCGTTTGACGGCATGGCGGTTGAACACCGGATCCTAAAGCTAGGAAGGATGTGACCGCAAAACATTATCACCGCATATGGCGAAAATATGTTGCTTGATGTGAGGCCAGGAAGGCCCCAACGGAGGAATTTCAGCTAGGTCGATTTCTGCATTTCCTACAGTCAGGGGTGACTATGGGCCTCAAGTTGGGTTCCATTAAGGTCCAGATTTCGGCTCTGTCGATTTTCTTCCAAAAAGAACTGGCTTCACTGCCTGAAGTTCAGACATTTGTTAAAGGAGTGCTCCATATTCAGCCCCCTTTTGTGCCTCCAGTGGCACCTTGGGATCTCAACGTGGTGTTGGATTTCCTAAAGTCGCATTGGTTTGAGCCACTTAAAACCGTGGAGCTAAAATATCTCACGTGGAAAGTGGTCATGCTGTTGGCCTTGGCTTCGGCCAGGCGTGTGTCAGAATTGGCGGCTTTGTCATGTAAAAGCCCTTATCTGATTTTCCTTATGGATAGGGCGGAATTGAGGACTCATCCCCAATTTCTTCCTAAGGTGGTATCAGCGTTTCATTTGAACCAACCTATTGTGGTGCCTACGGCTACTCGGGACTTGGAGGATTCCAAGTTGCTGGACGTAGTCAGGGCCCTGAAATCTATGTTTCCAGGATGGCTAGAGTCAGGAAAATGACTCGCTATTTATCCTGTATGCACCCAACAAGCTGGGTGCTCCTGCTTCAAAGCAGAGTATTGCTTGTTGGATCTGTAGCACGATTCAACTTGCACATTCTGCGGCTGGACTACCGCAGCCTAAATCTGTAAAAGCCCATTCCACGAGGAAGGTGGGCTCTTCTTGGGCGGCTGCCCGAGGGGTCTCGGCTTTACAACTTTGCCGAGCTGCTACTTGGTCGGGTTCAAACACATTTGCAAAATTCTACAAGTTTGATACCCTGACTGAGGCAGTGACGTGCGGTGAGGTAATTGGCTGGGGAGGCACACACACACATATATATCAGTGCCGTAACTAGACATTTTAGCGCTGTGTGCAAGAAACAGCATCGGCGACCCCCCCCCGTACTTAAAACAGGGCCAGTGCGCGGCGCAGGCGCGCACCAAAAATATAGGGGCGTGGCTTCATGGGGAAGTGGCGTGGCCACAAAATAATAGTAATTCATATTACGCTGCACAGGGGTCTCCATTATTCAAATTACACCGAACAGTAGTGCCCCTGTCACACATTACATCAGGTTGAGCCACTGTCACGCATTACTCCAGGGTGAGCCCCCTTTTACACATTACGGCAGGTAGAGTCCCCATTTACAAATTACGGCAGGTAGAGTCCCCTTTAATGATTACACTGAAAGATATGAACGATAACGTGCATACTTTTCAGTGTTATGCACCAATGATGAATGATGCGCGGCCCTGTGCTCATTCATTGTTGGTGTCGGCTCGTTTATGCCTACAAGCCAATACGGACAATATTGTCCATATAAGCATGCAGGGCTATGGGGCCGGGTGATGAGGAGAGTGAAGAAACTTCACTCTCCCCGTCTACCCCTCCCCCCCTTCCCACCACCGGGTTGGCCGTCGGGCACCTTGGCGGCAAGTGTGTGGTGGCCTTTACACATTACGGCAGGTGGAAGCCCGGTTGACACATTACGGCAAACAGAGTCCCCATTTACATATTACAGGTAGAATCCTTTTTTATTATTATTATTATTATCATTTATTTATATGGCGCCACAAGGGTTCCGCAGCGCCCAACTACAGAGTACGTATGCACATAATCAAAACAGTGACTTACAGTTTAAATCAATTTTGGACAAGTACAGGGTAACTAAGCATAACTACACCAGTAAATGACAGAGATAAGTTCCTGGTGGCCCAAAAACTGTGTGATTTGGGCAGTTGAGAATTATTAAAGTAAGAAAAGGGTGAGCACATGAGGGAAGAGGGCCCTACTCGTGAGAGCTTACATTCTAAGGCACATTACAGCTGTTAGAGCCCCCTTTCACACAGTACGGCAGGCAGAGCTACTTTTTACACACTATGGTGTATATATAACCCACCCTACCTCCTGAAATATCCTGCGTTTGCCCCTGTGCCTGCCCACCTTCCCCCCTCTCCCATGCTGTGCTGATGTTACGGTTACCTTATGTACTGAAGAGGAGCCGGGGGAGGAGGCGAGTATCAACTTCCACGGGCACTGCAGCACAGATCACATTCTGCACAGTCACCCGTCGCTGCTGTAAGGTCCTGCGGGTGGGGGGCACAGTTTAACCATGAGGCGGGGTTTCCGCACTGCTGCACTATAAACCAGGGCCGGATTAAGCCTTAGGGGGGCCCAGAGCAATTGAGACAGGGGGCCCTCCCATCTTGTCAGTACCGGACAACAAGATGGAATAAATTGCTTTTTACTATATGCTACAGAGCAGTGCTTTGTGGCCTTGCTTCTGCATTATCCACACCTGACCATATATATATATATATATATATATATATATATATATATATATATATAGTACAAGGTTATCCACCTAGTGGAACAGATAGCACTCTCCAGACTTTGAATCAATTATTCAGCAAAGAGAATTTAATAAAGGTAATCTCACAGTTCCAGTTTGTAAAGTCCAATTCCGACGTTTCGGTCCACACCAGGACCTTTGTATGGTCTTCACTACCACATATGATCATTTATCAAGTAGAATCAGAGGGGCAGTCCGCAAGAATTGGCCCATCCTAACCTCAGACGACCATCTCAAACTGAAAAGGACACCACCCCCTATCATGGCCTACCGTAGGGCGGCCAACTTAAAACAGTTGCTACTAAGACCTATGGCTGGACAAGACCCTCCCACAACCTCCACATGGCTACATGAGAAAAGACCTGGGTGTTTCAAATGCACCGGTTGCACGACATGTAGGGGGATGTTAACAGGACCGACCTTTCCCCATCCCCACTCAGGAAAAGCAATACCCATCAAATACAGATTGCATTGTAATATGGACCATTTGATCTATATCCTCACATGCCCGTGTGGACTGTACTACGTGGGAATGACGACCAGAAGGTTCAGGGATAGGATGGCGAACCATAGAACGTCAATACATCAGGCGACCAACACCGGGACAGCGACCCTACCAGTAGCCAGACATTTTATGACTTTGAGACACCAAGTATCTGATCTGAGGTCAAAATTGATAGACTGGATACCCCCGCTGCCAAGAGGCGGTGACCGTGCTCTCTTGCTCAGAAAAAGAGAGAGTCTGTGGATACACAGATTGGACACTATTGCTCCGAAAGGAATGAATGAGAACAATCCTCTTTCTAACTTCTTGAAATAAATGTATTATTCTCCAGGTTTTGTGATCCCCTAGGTGCTACACCTGTTTGCAGTTATGAATATGGTTTTCTGAGATTATAATTTACTTTGGTTTGATTTGCTAAACAGAAGTGGTATTTGGTCAGAATGATGTGAATGAAACACCATTCAGACATTTAAATATGGAATGAAATATATCACAAATAGTATAATGATCCTGTACTTTGGCATTTAGCATAAAGTTGATATATATTCTGCTATGCTCATTTTATGTACACAACCCAATATGGTAACCTCTCCGGCCTCCGATATACCTATAACCTCTAATCTTATTTAGAACGACCCTTTTATCCCCGGACGGCTCTTCAATCATGTTTGCTAACCAGTTCCATAAGGTACCCCTTTTGTCCATTTGAACCTAAGCTATTATGCACCAGAATGGCCAGTAGCGGCTTCTCCATTACTATGGTTACCAAGCTCGCGCACTAACCGGAAGTGACGCGTGCGTTCCAACGCGCACTTCCGGTTTGCGCCTCATATTGCGCCCGCTATTCGGCTGGGCGGTATGACGTGGTGCACATCTTGTAGATATAGGATGTATTTTGTGTGGCCTTGTGGACACTTACATATGAGTAATTAGTAGCGTTTTCACCACAGTAAAGATTAATATAGTTTTGTATACAAACCGGAAGTGACGCGTGCGTTCCAGCACACACTTCCGGTTTGCGTTCCACAGCGCGCACGCTGAACCTGGCCTTAGCATATGATTATCCACACCTCCTGAACAGCAGGAAGTGAGGTGTCAAAGTCAGAAAAATGTCTTAGTGCACACTGCCATATTTGCACCGCACACTGGTCCGTGCTGCGCATGCGTACACTCTCCCGTGGAAGCGCATACCCGCAATAGCGTGCACTCGCACGCGCAGTATGCGCATTTACGGTAGAGTTTATGTGATCGTAGCGTGCGACTCATTCGTTACAAAAGTTCACAATTAATGTAGTTTATAGATCATGTTCCCCTCAATAGTTTCTGTAAGTTTGGTTTAGATAGAATGTCCCTGAGCGGAGGAATCCCTCTTTGTATTGCACGAAGGGTCTAACAGGAGTCATACAGCAGTGTTTGATACCCATCGGAAGAGTATTTAATTAGCAATATTCCGGTGTTGGTTTGGAGCGTATTAATCGCTCGTGCGAATAGTTATGGACATAAGAAGTTTATGTCCATTTCTATGATTTGCACATACTCAGGTATGCGGCGGGAAACCCAGTTCCCCACCCACCTGAGCTGTTGGAAATCAGCACAGCCCACCTGTATGAATCAACCTATGACCTTTGGTTACAGTACAGGGCCGAATTCCTGTGTCCAATAAACTGTAGGATTGTAGGGACTAGGAGATTGCATTGTGTGTGGAGCATAAATAGGCAGACCGACCACATCCAGCTCTCACTCTCTCATCAACGGTTATCTGCTGATAATCGGGAGCTGGATATCGAGGCGCAGGCGATCATACCCTTTGTGCGTAAGTTCTCTCCGTAATCATTGTCTTTCTGTGAGCCAATTTCTCTCTCTCTCTCTCTCTGTGTCTATTTCTCTCTCTCTATTCTCTCTTTTCTCTAATATCTCCCCTAGACTAAACTTTATAGTATTGTATTGTATTGTGTTAGACCAGGATAGCATTGTAGTTTATCCCTTAGTTAGGTGTTTGGTTAGGAAGTCTTTGTTATATTGTAGTGTATCATTTGTACTGTGTTACTCTTTTACAAGTATACTAGATATAATACAGATTATAGGCTTTGGAACCCTAAACCAGTATCAGTGTATTTACTATAGTATTAAGTGTTCACTTGAGCGTCGGTGACGCTCAAACAGCTTTGTAGATAGTCAGGTTACACAAGGTTGCATTTACACCCTGTACTCACATTAAGGTATTCTGTGTGTTTCATCGGTATAAGGTTTAATATCAAGGTATAGTGTTGTGAGCGTCTGCACCGCTGGTGACCTCCTCGTGGTCTCTAGCGTATGCTACGTTACAGCGAATCTTTCCCCTAGACATAACCAATAACGTGTCCTGTGATCACTGGGCCGTGAGCGAACGTGACGCTTGAGCGTCTCGCCTACGGCTGAGCGATCGTTACGCAAATAGCGTATCATTACGGTATTTCTTAAGTAAGCAGCGTACAGTGTTCTTAGCTTCATAAGGGTTGTTTATACGACAAAGGAATTTAGCATTGTCAATTGCGGGCTCGTCCGGTCCTTTTCACATCTGCACTAGGTAGATCAGCAGACGTTATCCCCCAGCAAAAGGGTGGGAGGTTGTCTCGCAGTTGCTGACGGGATAAGCGTCTGCTTCGCTTAGGTAAAGAGTGCTGAAGGAATCCGGTAACCGGAAGTAAGAACAAAACGCTTGTGTCTTTTTAAAACTGTTTTATTTCTCTTCTGTCTTGCGTATACACGCACGCATATATATCTGCATTTCTGTTTCATTTTTCGTATATCACTATTCCTGTTTGCCAAATTTTTATAGTTGATAGAAAGGGCTAAAAAGAGATTTGCTGTTATTTAATAATAGAGGTGATAGTTAAAGTATAGAACAACACACGGTTTGTCCGAGAGACGAGGCAGCCAGTGTGCAGTGTGGATTGCGGTAGATGATCAGGGATCATCTACATTGATAAAATATATATTGTGTTACGGTGGATCCTTTTGCATTGCGTACACGTGTCACTAACAAAGACTAGCGTACGCAATCCGAAAGGTAGACGCACGCAGCGTACATTACGCAACGTAGCGTCTGGTTACGCCCACGTAGCTCAAGTCACGAAAAGTTGAATTAGCGCAAAGCGATAATTAGCGCAAAGGCGATAAGTAACGCACAGCGGTAGATAACGCGACGCGGTAAATAACACAAATCTATTTTTGGAAAATCTGAAATTTAGTTTAACAGATCCTGCTCCTAATTGGTAACACTTTTGGCCTGAAGACAATTTCTGCGCAGAAATAGATATAGAAACAAAAGTGTACATGTGTTGAGTGAGTGTGTTTTGTATACAAAAGTTTATACAATTTTAAAGGTGGAACCAAAAGGAAAGTCGGGTACTCGTCGAGGAACATACGTGTAAGTGACATATACGGTGGCCAGGGAGGCATCTCTGGTTAAATAATATTTGAGCATTAGAGTATAGCGGACCATAAGGTAAGGGTAACAGACCAGGAGGTCATAAGGAACAGACCAGGAGGTCATAAGGTAAAAAGGTCCGCTATAAAAGTCCAGTGGCACAACGCCTGGGGTGTTGGTGCAGAACCCATATAGGCCATATAAGCTCTTGCTGAAGGAATCGCGGCCGGAAACATCGATTCCATTAATCTTTCAGTACATGACAAGTAGTGTTCGTGAACTGAACGATTGGACCGCACGTAATTGTGTGCAGTAGTTAGTAACCTGACCTAATACCATTAGAGTAAACTGGTCACAAACGCTATTTGTACATTCTGACGTGATTTGTGTAATTTTTTATTTTTGGAAGGGAAGTTCGCTGGTCACTCAGGAACTATCCAACAACCGATACTTGCTGGGGACTGGTAGGTCCAGCACGCCCCAGTAAGTAAAGGTTTACAGGGGCCCTGGGTTGGGTACCACAGCTCTGGTTACAGTGATTGCGGCACAGGCCAACGTGGGCGAGAAGTAAGTGGGGTACTTGATAAACCACCACCGCCGGCCTGCCCAAGGACATCTTGGTTTGTTTGTAAGGGTTCGCTGAAAACCTTGAGATAAAAGATCCAAGGAGGAATAAGCAACGCCTACAGATTATGGGGGCCATTTGTTCCGGTAGGGGGCGATCAACCCAGGTTCAGGTTGATTCGGAGGACCGACCAGTTGGGTCGGCAAGATACATTATGTGTGAAAAATACGGTAGTCACACAGAGGTTTTTTGTGATGAATGGGAGAGAATGACTGTACAAGACAGGGACAAGTTCCCAAGAATAGGTAGCTTCAGTCCAGAGGTGTTACAAAATTTAAGGAGGAGGATAAGTCTCGTTGAACTAACGAAGAGACAAAATAAACATTATGAATATTTACAGTTATGGCAACAGGAAAGTGAATTACAAAGAGAGTCTATTGACTTTTCTGACTCTTATCTTGAGAGGAGAGACATGGCATCGGGAGAGGAGTTGATTGCGGAGAGAAAAGCACAAGGGTGGAACAATAAAAACGCTCTTAGCAACTGTAATATAGATTATAAGAATAAGTGTAATAAATGTAACAATGATTATTGTAATACTGTTGAATGTACAACTATTAACCTGTGCCAGTTGCACCCCATGTCAAACCTCCCTCAGGAATACAAACAAGACAGTGAGCCCAGAACGATGTCAGCACCTCTTCCAACAACCATCACAGAAGCCATCCAGGTGGACACGACCAAATGGGTAAAGGCAATAATCGAACCCCCTAACGGAGGGTCAGGTGAGGTCGTGTCCACAGGTACGTACAATGTTTCATATCACGCACAAACAGATGTACCCCATATTGTAAGGCCAACACAAGATGATGGAACTGAGCTCAATCTGGCCAGGGTGATCTCAGTCCCCAATGGGAAGACTGACGATCAGGGAATCATTCCCGTCAAGGACAGTGCAATGCGCTGTCTCTTGTCCCGGACCGAATTGAGATCAATTGTGTCTGAATTTCCTGATCCTAGGAAAAATCTAGCCAAATGTCAAAGGTTTATAAAAGAACTAGGAAACGCCACAGAACCCACCAACAAAGAGTGGCGGACAGTGCTGAGGGCATGTTTGCCCTCCAGGGTTGACCCTGAAAAGTTCATTGCTGATTGTAAATTAAACACAGAGGTACCTTGTACGGAGGAACACAATCAGGAATGTATTAGGCAGATTAACCGACAGTTAGGAATATATTTCCCAGCTGCTGTCAAGTGGAATGAAATTTTCTCCATAAGACAAAACGAAAGGGAAAATGTTTCTAATTATTTCAATCGAGCACTGCAAATAATGGCTGGAAACACTGGGATCACGGACATCAAGACAAATGCACAACATAGAAGAATAGCGGTTAAGGTATTAATGAATGGTTTAAAAGATGAATTAAAAACAAGGGTACAGACCACCAACCCAAACTGGAGAGATATCTCGGTGACTGCACTAAGAGAGGCCGTCATCAATCAGGATCAGAATATCACCAGATACAGAGAGTCACAAAGAGATAAGTTAATGGCAGCAAAAATACAGGCCCAAACCACAAGACCACCCCAACAAAAGCCCCACACCCCTGCGAGAAATCCAGATATGGTAGTCTGTTACCATTGTCATAGAAAGGGACACATTGCAAGAGATTGTAGATCACGAGAAAGACCACACCATAATCATAAAAAACAAGGAACCAGGGAAGCACAGGGGAAACGATTGATGATGATGAGCATCCGAGCGTTTGAGGAGGCATCAAATCAGCCAAGACCCCATTTCACTGACACTTGGAGGAAGCCCAGGATTTGTTACCATTGTAGGAGAGAAGGGCATTATGCCCACAACTGCAACAGCCCACATAAAGTTAGACCCCCTAGACCAAGAAATGAGCAAAATTACAACACACACCATTATAATCAAGAATCACATAGGCAGGAAAGGTGATTGTTAGGAATGGAGGCAAGCCTGAGGTAACGGTTAATGAAGTGGGAAGTCATTCACTGAAGACACGGGAATGACCAGGTTAAACGTTGTAAATGTATTTGTGAAAAATGTTTTTTTCTTTCTCTCTCTATCCCCATCTCTGACGATTATTGGTAAGAATTCAAACATTGCATATTCGCTTGGTCCTTGCAGAAGTCTACCAAACCCCAGCATGACCTATCCACCACAATGTATTCTGGCCAGATACAGACAGTGGAATAATGCAAGTGCTGGTGGGGAGGGACTGCTCAAGGAGACCATTAGACACGTAGATACGACAGCCTAATAAGTCTGACAATGTTTTTCTAATACTAACAATGTTTTCTTACAATGTTTAAAAATGTTTTGTTTCTCTTTTCTCATTGGTGGTTATTGTCGAGTTATGTAATGTATATATGCACATGAATTGTTCTCTATCTCTTTTGTTTTTTTATTTTCTCTCTCTTCTCACTCATGTTTCCATGATTTAAAGATGCTATGTCACCCCTCAGTTGGACCAATGATAATGCCAGATTTTTTCTCCTTACAGAAAGATCGCCGGTTAGGAAGGAATATTGCGTCACCAGAATGATCGTTTTTGAAGACTGAGAGACAGCACCTTTTGAGAGGACAGCAGAACAAGAAGAACAACAAAACGAGAGAACTTATTATCGTAACGAGTTCTCTCCCCCTCAAACTGATTATCTTATACCCCCTTTACAAATTTCTTCTTTTCTCCTCCTGTAAGATGGACTTGCCCCAAGAGACTGTGATATGGATTTTCCTGTTGACCATGATGTTGACCAGAGCAGTCTGTTTCGGTGAGAGTACCAGTGAGGTCGAGAAAGGATCCAGAAAGGTCCTGATGACTGAGACGGAGGTGTAAATTTCCAATAGCAACCCAGCCAACAAGCAAAGGCGAGTATCAGAAAACGATCCGATAGAAGAAATTGTGATGGATTGTTAGCTGAGGAAAATTGTATCTGTAGGCTCTGTGATAATCTGGTTGAAGATGGATGCATAAAGAAATGCCAATCTAGTTTTAATATCCATATAGACCGGCATCCATTGAGTGACTATCACTCTCTAGTGGGTAACGTGTTGAACCAAACAGATTGTTGGGTATGCTCTCAAGTACCTCAGGGTCACAGTAAATCAGGGCTAGTACCATTTCCTTTAACGTTAGGGGAGGTACTTGAGCTAAGTGGTGGGAGACCGGTGGACCGGAGGTTTAACATCTCCAGCCCTCCTAGTTTGAAGCTCCACCAATACCATGTGGATAGGTCCCTCATATGTTTTAACATCTCCAATCCCAGAAAACCGGGAAATTGGGAAGTGTCATGGAGCAACCTTACCATGACCTTTTCACACAGAGCAGATAGAATGCCTACAGATACAGAGCTCGTACGCCACATAGCCAGTAGAGGAAAATCATTCCGGTATCGATATACCTTAGGAAATAGGATTACTAAAGTTGGAGAGGTATCACCAGGATACTGTGCACATATCGTACAAACTGATACGTGCATTAGACAGATGGAAGAATTAGGGTCAGGAGATTTCACCTGGAAGGTTTGTAACATGGTCATGTCCTTCTCCGTCCCTTATGTTCTCCCCGATGATGCATATTTCATATGCGGGAGAAAGGCGTACAAGTGGCTTGCCCCAAACTCTGAAGGATTGTGTTATATTGGAAAAGTATTGCCTGAAGTGATGACTGTAACACATGACAAAATGAAAGACATACACCGTGGTGCCCAAACTCCTTATACTCACACTCACTACGAGCACCTCGTTAAAAGACAACTGTCAGAAAGGTTAGAGCATCCGGCCTCTGATCTTATCCATGAATCCACCGGGATTCAGGTTCTGGTAGCGTTAGATTTCACTCGCACCGCTCGAGGTGTGATGAATTATAGATACATTTCCGCACTCGCCAATTTGTTAGATAATATCACTGAAATGTATGATGACACGTTTAGATACACTGGAAGGGAACTTCAAGCTTACAAAACAGAACTAGTTCAGCATAGGATGGTTCTTAATTACCTTACAGCAGTAACAGGCGGATATTGTGTTACATTGGCAACACAGTACGGCATAAAGTGTTGCACGTATATCACAAATAGCACCGAGGATCCGGTAGAGGTCATAGACCAAAAGATGGACGATATTCTGCAATTAAAGTGGGAATTTCGTCGAAAACACAATCTCACCCTTGCTGCTGTAGGTAATGAGCTGACTGGTTGGGTGTCATGGTTGAACCCGCGAAATTGGTTCTCCGGTTTAGGAGACTGGGCTCAAGGAGTCATAATGGATGTTGGAAAGTTTCTCCTATGTATTTTGGGTGTCGTTATATCTATTGGATTGATATTTAGATGCGGGCAGGCTTTGATGAGGTGCAAGCAAAGTACGAAAGTGATGAGCTTAAGGAGTGAGGAAACTGTAATTAACCTGGATTTGATTTATGACCCAATGCTAGAAACCATGACGTAATGATGTAATGAGTATACGGTCCGTCTTTCACCCATTTCTATGTTTTCCTCCGAGGTACAAAGACCCACGTAGACGAAGGATTTGATGAGCCAAGGGGCCGACAACGGAAAGATGGAAAGAAGAAGAGCAGACGACCTGATAAACAAGATTTTGATGGACAATGCCATGGGTACCCCAGTTTCCCTAGGAACTTTAAAACCACGCTAGCCCAACATTTTTTGTAAATCCATGGACGTTGTATGCTTTACTCACGATTTATGAGCAAAAGCACAAAGAAGAAGACTCCAATCAACCGACACCAATCAAGACCTCAATCGACGAACGTACATTACCCTGACATAGAATATCATTGCATTTTTCGTAAGTGTTCTTTATCTTCATCTCTGCAACCCTCAGGCAATAACACACATAGTCGATAGGGAATACAGGCACAGATAGCAGCAACCACATACCCCCCCCCAATTCATGTATCATCAACTAAAATGTGCATCCCCATTGTGTTACAACCACAGCCGAAATGAGCTCGGTAGAGTTTGACAGCCCATCCACAGACCTGTACCACAGGATAAGAAGGAATTCAAATGTATACTTCGCAATACCTCGAAGCTTGATTTACCACACGTACGGCACGATGATACATGACCCTCCAAACATGGACTCATACACACATGCTTCTACTTTCTCACTAGGTCATACCCTCTTCACACCTACTCCATTCTTCTTCCTTTCCCCACCATGGAAATCAATTAACCCCTGACTTACATTTTTCTCCTTAAATATTTTGTGGCAGTTATTATTGACTGCCAAAGGGTGGACTGTCAAAGTCAGAAAAATGTCTTAGTGCACACTGCCATATTTGCACCGCACACTGGTCCGTGCTGCGCATGCGTACACTCTCCCGTGGAAGCGCATACCCGCAATAGCGTGCACTCGCACGCGCAGTATGCGCATTTACGGTAGAGTTTATGTGATCGTAGCGTGCGACTCATTCGTTACAAAAGTTCACAATTAATGTAGTTTATAGATCATGTTCCCCTCAATAGTTTCTGTAAGTTTGGTTTAGATAGAATGTCCCTGAGCGGAGGAATCCCTCTTTGTATTGCACGAAGGGTCTAACAGGAGTCATACAGCAGTGTTTGATACCCATCGGAAGAGTATTTAATTAGCAATATTCCGGTGTTGGTTTGGAGCGTATTAATCGCTCGTGCGAATAGTTATGGACATAAGAAGTTTATGTCCATTTCTATGATTTGCACATACTCAGGTATGCGGCGGGAAACCCAGTTCCCCACCCACCTGAGCTGTTGGAAATCAGCACAGCCCACCTGTATGAATCAACCTATGACCTTTGGTTACAGTACAGGGCCGAATTCCTGTGTCCAATAAACTGTAGGATTGTAGGGACTAGGAGATTGCATTGTGTGTGGAGCATAAATAGGCAGACCGACCACATCCAGCTCTCACTCTCTCATCAACGGTTATCTGCTGATAATCGGGAGCTGGATATCGAGGCGCAGGCGATCATACCCTTTGTGCGTAAGTTCTCTCCGTAATCATTGTCTTTCTGTGAGCCAATTTCTCTCTCTCTCTCTCTCTGTGTCTATTTCTCTCTCTCTATTCTCTCTTTTCTCTAATATCTCCCCTAGACTAAACTTTATAGTATTGTATTGTATTGTGTTAGACCAGGATAGCATTGTAGTTTATCCCTTAGTTAGGTGTTTGGTTAGGAAGTCTTTGTTATATTGTAGTGTATCATTTGTACTGTGTTACTCTTTTACAAGTATACTAGATATAATACAGATTATAGGCTTTGGAACCCTAAACCAGTATCAGTGTATTTACTATAGTATTAAGTGTTCACTTGAGCGTCGGTGACGCTCAAACAGCTTTGTAGATAGTCAGGTTACACAAGGTTGCATTTACACCCTGTACTCACATTAAGGTATTCTGTGTGTTTCATCGGTATAAGGTTTAATATCAAGGTATAGTGTTGTGAGCGTCTGCACCGCTGGTGACCTCCTCGTGGTCTCTAGCGTATGCTACGTTACAGCGAATCTTTCCCCTAGACATAACCAATAACGTGTCCTGTGATCACTGGGCCGTGAGCGAACGTGACGCTTGAGCGTCTCGCCTACGGCTGAGCGATCGTTACGCAAATAGCGTATCATTACGGTATTTCTTAAGTAAGCAGCGTACAGTGTTCTTAGCTTCATAAGGGTTGTTTATACGACAAAGGAATTTAGCATTGTCAGAGGTAAATGGCCCTTCAGTGTGTTCCAGCCTACTCCCAGGAAGTGGAGAGGTGGGACTAACACTTAAGGGTGGGGTATATAATGGGGGCCGGCGAGGCTCTCTCTCTGTAACAACAGTTCCCACTTATGCTGACCATGCTGCACAGATGTCTGCTGTAACTTTGCTGTAACTCCTTGACAAAGGTCCTGGTGTGGACCGAAACGTCGGAATTGGACTTTACAAACTGGAACTGTGAGATTACCTTTATTAAATTCTCTTTGCTGAATAATTGATTCAAAGTCTGGAGAGTGCTATCTGTTCCACTAGGTGGATAACCTTGTACTGTACTATGGGTCCCACCTCTAAGTGGGTTGGACTCTGATTGGCACCCCAGCTGTTGGCAGATTTTATGTGAGAGTGCAGGGATTTGTATGTATATATATATATATATTTTATATATATATATATATATATATATATATATAGTGACAAGAACACTGGGATAGTGTTTGAGGGTAGGTATGTTTGTCCCAGGTTCTTGTCTTACATGTTTTAGAAAGTGTTAACTTCTAGGAAAAATGCTTTTGGTTTTGTCAGAACCTTTTCAGTTTGCTGTAAAAGCTGGGTATAGGCTCTAAGAGAGAGATAAGGAGAGTTCTAGACATTGGGCCCAGTTCGGGTCTTTGGCCTCACAGAGGGCTAATCAGGGTTTCAGCTGTGTAAGAGTGTTATAGGGCTGCTAGCCTGATTAGTATGGGCAGACTGCCTGGGAAGGCTGCAGGATCTGTGTGGAAGAAACACGCTTTCTGGTACAAGTGAGCTATACAGTGTTTACGGGAGAACTCTGTGTTTTTGTTTAGTGACAGTTAGGAATATCTTGTGTTTAGTTAGTGCCGGAGAGGCAAGGTATTTTCTTTTGGTGTTTTGTTTTATTTTTCTGTTTCAATAAAACTGGCCGGGGTCAGTTGTACCAGAAACTGGACTTGTGTTGTTCCTCAGCTGCTGCGTGCTGCCATATTCCACAGGAAGAGGCGCCTTGCACCCCTACAGTGTTGAAAACAAAAGAGGGAAAGGTACACCTGCACACTTGAATGGTCTAAATTGGCAATTTAATTGATGAATAGATCAGAAAAACCCCAATATACATGTGTCTGAATTAGACTTTGAGCTTCTCTGGGGGTGCGACCCTGTTACAACCAAAAGATCAGAACAATTACAGAGAACTAAAAAAGGCGGTTGTTAAGTTGGGTGCACAGTATCAATTGATTGGAATGATTATCAAGATAAAACGTAGCTTTTATTACTATTATCAATATTCAGAAGGTCCTTATCGTGGGACACATACAGCAAAATATAGAGGTTAAAAACATGACATATACATACACATAGGTGATATAGAAGAAAAAAAAGAATGTGAGACAGATTCTTAAAAAGTGGGATCAACACAATAACTCCTGCAACAAGTATAGTTATTTATGTGTGAGACATTAGCCACTCAGGGTACAGACTAAATGGTGTTGGTCTGTTCTAGATATATTTGATGTCATGTACGATGATTAAATATAGACACAAAATGTGGGGTGTTACCAATGGAACACTGCCTCTAATACGTGAATACAGTGAAGTATATGGTCTAATCAAAGCCTCATGCCCACCTAATGATCATGTGCAAGTGGGTTACTCTTAAATAGAGATCATAGACTGCAATGGTACTGGTGGCGGAATCAAGAAAAATATTGAACCACCAGTGCCCTATGATGTAGTATAAAACGTATTTCTCCACAAATAGCCTGAGGCTAAATCTGTGATACTATGAGTGTGGCTGCTTGTCAGGAATTGACACTAGTGGATTCTAATGTACTCACACTACATTTGTGTATGACATATTCACATGGAAAATACACAGTAATGTGTCTCAAAAATAAGACATATCAATGAATTAGTGAAGATCTGTGTGGATATTGAACATCCCCCCTTATAGTAACTCCAGGGTAATCAGAATTGTGCCCCTTATCTTAATGGAGTCAGAGAGGTGTACTGGGACACTACAGAGGTAGTTAAATGAGCATGGAGACATAAAGTAAATACGTTAGAGTCCTCACTTGTTTAGAGAGAAAAGAGAAAAATATTACAAAGTGTCCTAGGACTGATCTGACAAAAGAGCAACATTTGTTGCAATATCAATTCAAGTAATGAAAAGGAGGTTTACAAAGATGTTACTTCACTGGTGTATGTTGTATTAATGAATCCCACATTCTGTATGAATATACATTCTTATTGTTGCGAATCCTATGTATATACACTTATAATAGGAAAAACACAGGTACTATGAAATACTCTTCCTGCTTCTTGCTGTTTTATTTTGAGCAATGTAATGATAATTGAACACACAGTGATTGCAGTATGGAGAACAGTAGTCAAATCTTGTACAAATGTATACTATCCAGAGAGGCAGGTGATTGCTCTCTCTGTTGCTGCAAACACCTTAAGCGAATGCCTGGGGACAGAGCCAGATTAAGGGGGGGGTCCCGGGGATACGTACCCCGGGCCCCCCTTTCTAATTGGGGCCCCCTTCCACAGAACGGATCGCTCCTGGCTCCCCGCAGCGGCGCTGCATAGCACACAGAGTAGAGGACAGCTGAGCGACGGCTCTGCTGTCCAATAGCGGTTTAAGCAGCAGCCTGCGGCTCAGTCATTGGCTGGGCACGCAGGCTGCAGAGGGGAGGAAAGAAGAAGAACCCGAACCCTGGCAACATGTGGAGCCAGCCCAGCACAGGAAGCCTGGAGCCCTTAACGGAGACTAGAAGCAGAGAGGATCGAGCTCTCGAACTCCTCTGTCTCAGCAGACACTGACAGCAGCCTGAGCAAGTAAGGCTGACTATCTTTCATTGTTTTTTCCCTGCTGCTGAAAATTAAAAAAATGTAGGCTCTGGGTTATATATCTATATCTATATATCTATATATCTATATATATATATATATCTACATATATCTATCTATATATCTATATATATATATATAGATATATATTTATTATATATATATATAGTATATATATTATATATATATATATATATATATATAGTATATATATATATATATATAGATATATATATATGTGTATATATATATATATATATATATATATATATATATATATATATATATAGATAGAATCTATCTATCTATATATATATATATATATATATATATATATATATATATATATATATATATAGAGATAGATATATATTTAATCTACTTCCTCTTTAGTAAGGGCCCCACACTCTGAAGTGCCCCAGGCCCCCCATTGCCTTAATCCGGCTCTGCCTGGGGAGTCCCCTGGGCTCCTATCCTGAGTGGCTGTTTGTCTGATATCCTAAACTCACACACCTAGCCTGCTGAGCACATTTAAATTGCTGATTGCTATGGCTCTATGAGAATCAGTGCTGGTGCGGGTACAAGTATCACTAACTATTACATTAAATACAACATTGCTACAATTTCCAAGGAGTGTGTTGGCCCACTAACAAGCCGACATGCATGTTTCGCTGTACGGGCAGCTTTAACGAGGCTGAACCCGATTGTTTCCCCCAGCTGAAATTTAACAAATCAGTCCGGCCAATCTCAGTCAGGGATGAGGTCACATGTTTCTCTGGACCTATCCCGAAAGTCGTTCAGTAGACCCAGCATAATAGCGGGAGCTTGGCACTATTCTAATCTGACATATATGCAAATTGCGGCTCCGATCACGTGATCGGAGCTCAATGTCTTTTAGCCTCGACACAGAATGTCACAATGTGTCATGAATCAATCGTAGCTCCGATCACGTGATCGGAGCTCGATGCCTTTAGCAATAATGAGGAATGTCATAATGCACTATGTCATATATCAATCGCGGCTCCGATCACGTGATCGGAGCTCGATGCCTTTTAGCTTTGGTACAGAATGTCATGACACACTGCGTCACGCAACAGTGCCTTTTAACATTGGTGCCGAGTGTCATAACATACTGTGCAATACATTAATCACGGCTCCGATCACGTGATCGGAGCTCGACGGCATCAACCCAGAACGTCACATCACACTGTGTCCTACATCCAACACTGGTGGTACTATTTCAGTGCATACTAATGTAAGTTTGTGCCTGGCAACCGATTTTCTGATCCTGATTCTGAGGTTCTAAGGTTCTTGTATTCTGAGGTGGCTATGGTTGGGAACATGTGGAACAACGAAATATTAATTGATAAGTAAGTGTTTATTACGAGCCAATAAAATACCTGTTTATCTGAAACAGGGCATTGATTACCTCTGGGTCCCATATTGGAATCCAGCTGAATGTAAATGAAATGGAATATAAAGTTATTGGCTGGACGTGTATTAATAGGTGTCTGTCCATCTTGCAACAAATTAATGGAATTGATGAGTGAGGGAGTAAGCGTACAGTGTATCCACTCCTGCCATCTGATATAAATAACAGGGTAAGGGGACATACGTCCTGTTGATTGCAGGATGGTTACAATTGCGAAAGCATGGAGCAGTTCAGTATCGATCAGTAATAGAGCATGACTAATAGACATGCAGATATACAAGAATAAAAGTGAAAATGGATAGTATGGATTTACTATCTGTTATCAGTGGTAACATGTGTCCTATTGATGAAACCTGATGCATATTGTGTAGTGTCAGTGATTCCTTGATGTGACATCTATAATGATGTCACCACTAATTTATCTAATATGATATATGCAAAGTGAGTAAATAGTAATATCAAGGCAAGGAACTATGGGAAGGGGGGTAAGTGTGGGGAGAAAAAATCATATTGGGGTGAGGACAACATTGTGCTAGTGAAAAATGCTAAGAGGTCTTCCATGTATAGTGAATCCAAAATTTGAGGAGGAAGAGTGTGAAAATAATCCAAAATGTAAAAGGGGGGGGGAGGGAAAGAGTGCGGAGGGAGGGGTTTGATTGAGACGGGAAAATGCCGATCGAATGTGCTGGAATGAAATAAAGATGATAGTTCAAAATTGTAGTATTTCATCTTTGGATAATACGACATGCATTAGATGATGAAGCCGAAAGATGTCAATACAGATGTGCCTCATATAGTTCTTGATGCACTCATGACACTTCTATTAAATTGGAATGATGTCCTACTGAAAGATACTGAATGTATCTGTCGCTGCTGTCGCTGACCTGCTGACCCCATGCGAAATTATGTAACCCATCATACTGAATACATTTGGTCAGTTTTTATGTAAACTATAAACCTACCAAGGAGAGGGCTAGAGACTGTTTTTTATTTGATGCTACTATTGAGATAGTAACTCAAAATGGTTCCACCTATCCAACCATACTGAAGGATTTATAGAAATGAGGTGTAGCTGTTGGCTTCGTTCAAGCCATGCTGGTGTTGGCTATTCAAAAGGAAGATCATTTTCGTCTCAAATCTTAAAAGTGCCTGATCTAGGTCTCCACCTCGGATCCCCAATTGTATATGTCTCATACCGAAAACTTTAAGGCCTGTGGGGTCACCTTGGTGGAATTTCAAAAAGTGTCGAGCCACCGATGTTAGTGTCTTAAATCTTAGCTGGTCCCTGGCAGCATTACGTATACTGCCTACATGCTCTAAAATACGCACTTTTAAAGGTCTGATGGTTTTGCCAATGTATATTTTCTGGCATGGACATTCCATATGATACACTGTTCCAATGGATGTGCAGGTTATGGATGAGGAGATTGACCACTTGTGGTTGTATTTGTCAAAAAAACACTTTTTAGGGACCATAAATTGGCATGCTTTGCAACGCCCACAGCTCTTAGATCCTTTTCTGCTGGTACTCGCCTCCTGTGGTTTTGAGAGATGGCTATGGGCCAACTGGTCCCTGATGTTACGTGATCTCCGCCAACTGCTCTGTACTCTTTTGGGTAAAATCTTCATAAGATCATGGTCTGTTTGTAATATAGCCCAATGTTTTTGGAGAATCATTTCAATCTCTTTCCAGTGAGCATTGAAGGTGCTAATAAATCTCACTGGGTCATCCCGGTTCTCTTTGGATTTGACTTTAAGAAGGGATTCGCGTGGGTATTTTTCCACTTCTCGCATGTTTTTTTTAGATGTCACATCAAGGAATCACTGACACTACACTATATACATCAGGTTTCATCAATAGGACACATGTTACCACTGATAACAGATAGTAAATCCATACTATCCATTTTCACTTTTATTCTTGTATATCTGCATGTCTATTAGTCATGCTCTATTACTGATCGATACTGAACTGCTCCATGCTTTCGCAATTGTAACCATCCTGCAATCAACAGGACGTATGTCCCCTTACCCTGTTATTTATATCAGATGGCAGGAGTGGATACACTGTACGCTTACTCCCTCACTCATCAATTCCATTAATTTGTTGCAAGATGGACAGACACCTATTAATACACGTCCAGCCAATAACTTTATATTCCATTTCATTTACATTCAGCTGGATTCCAATATGGGACCCAGAGGTAATCAATGCCCTGTTTCAGATAAACAGGTATTTTATTGGCTCGTAATAAACACTTACTTATCAATTAATATTTCGTTGTTCCACATGTTCCCAACCATAGCCACCTCAGAATACAAGAACCTTAGAACCTCAGAATCAGGATCAGAAAATCGGTTGCCAGGCACAAACTTACATTAGCATGCACTGAAATAGTACCACCAGTGTTGGATGTAGGACACAGTGTGATGTGACGTTCTGGGTTGATGCCGTCGAGCTCCGATCACGTGATCGGAGCCGTGATTAATGTATTGCACAGTATGTTATGACACTCGGCACCAATGTTAAAAGGCACTGTTGCGTGACGCAGTGTGTCATGACATTCTGTACCAAAGCTAAAAGGCATCGAGCTCCGATCACGTGATCGGAGCCGCGATTGATATATGACATAGTGCATTATGACATTCCTCATTATTGCTAAAGGCATCGAGCTCCGATCACGTGATCGGAGCTACGATTGATTCATGACACATTGTGACATTCTGTGTCGAGGCTAAAAGACATTGAGCTCCGATCACGTGATCGGAGCCGCAATTTGCATATATGTCAGATTAGAATAGTGCCAAGCTCCCGCTATTATGCTGGGTCTACTGAACGACTTTCGGGATAGGTCCAGAGAAACATGTGACCTCATCCCTGACTGAGATTGGCCGGACTGATTTGTTAAATTTCAGCTGGGGGAAACAATCGGGTTCAGCCTCGTTAAAGCTGCCCGTACAGCGAAACATGCATGTCGGCTTGTTAGTGGGCCAACACACTCCTTGGAAATTGTAGCAATGTTGTATTTAATGTAATAGTTAGTGATACTTGTACCCGCACCAGCACTGATTCTCATAGAGCCATAGCAATCAGCAATTTAAACGTGCTCAGCAGGCTAGGTGTGTGAGTTTAGGATATCAGTCAAACAACCACTCAGGATAGGAGCCCAGGGGACTCCCCAGGCATTCGCTTAAGGTGTTTGTAGTAACAGAGAGAGCAATCTCTGGCCTCTCTGGATAGTATACATTTGTACAAGATTTGACTACTGTTCTCCATACTGCAATCACTGTGTGTTCAATTATCATTACATTGCTCAAAATAAAACAGCAAGAAGCAGGAAGAGTATTTCATAGTACCTGTGTTTTTCCTATTATAAGTGTATATACATAGGATTCGCAACAATAAGAATGTATATTCATACAGAATGTGGGATTCATTAATACAACATACACCAGTGAAGTAACATCTTTGTAAACCTCCTTTTCATTACTTGAATTGATATTGCAACAAATGTTGCTCTTTTGTCAGATCAGTCCTAGGACACTTTGTAATATTTTTCTCTTTTCTCTCTAAACAAGTGAGGACTCTAACGTATTTACTTTATGTCTCCATGCTCATTTAACTACCTCTGTAGTGTCCCAGTACACCTCTCTGACTCCATTAAGATAAGGGGCACAATTCTGATTACCCTGGAGTTACTATAAGGGGGGATGTTTAATATCCACACAGATCTTCACTAATCCATTTATATGTCTTATTTTTGAGACACATTACTGTGTATTTTCCATGTGAATATGTCATACACAAATGTAGTGTGAGTACATTAGAATCCACTAGTGTCAATTCCTGACAAGCAGCCACACTCATAGTATCACAGATTTAGCCTCAGGCTATTTGTGGAGAAATACGTTTTATACTACATCATAGGGCACTGGTGGTTCAATATTTTTCTTGATTCCGCCACCAGTACCATTGCAGTCTATGATCTCTATTTAAGAGTAACCCACTTGCACATGATCATTAGGTGGGCATGAGGCTTTGATTAGACCATATACTTCACTGTATTCACGTATTAGAGGCAGTGTTCCATTGGTAACACCCCACATTTTGTGTCTATATTTAATCATCGTACATGACATCAAATATATCTAGAACAGACCAACACCATTTAGTCTGTACCCTGAGTGGCTAATGTCTCACACATAAATAACTATACTTGTTGCAGGAGTTATTGTGTTGATCCCACTTTTTAAGAATCTGTCTCACATTCCTTTTTTTCTTCTATATCACCTATGTGTATGTATATGTCATGTTTTTAACCTCTATATTTTGCTGTATGTGTCCCACGATAAGGACCTTCTGAATATTAATAATAGTAATAAAAGCTACGTTTTATCTTGATAATCATTCCAATCAATTGATACTGTGCACCCAACTTAACAACCGCCTTTTTTAGTTCTCTGTAATTACCCCTACAGTGTTACAACTTGATGGAGAATGCGAGCACTCCGTTCTGCGCATAAGTGAAAGCAGCAGCTTTGTGAGGCCTGCAGAAAATGGTGGTTTATGCAGGTACAGCCCAGTGTGAAGTTACTGAGACTCACCCCTGAGGGTTTGATATATGTCCTGGGTGAAAGCAGCTACAAGACCGCCTGAAAAATCTGTCGACATGGAGGATCTGCTTAAAGCCTTGCTGCAAGCTACAGCGGCTCAGCAGGAGGCCAACAGACAGCAGCAGGTGGCTATGGAGGAAAATAGGAGACAACAGCAGGTGGCTATTGACGAACTTTACAGGCAACAGCGTCAGGACAGGGAGGCTTTAACAGAAGTGGTGCAGAGCCTTGCAGCCCGGATTGGAGATGTGGCCGTCAGTGCTCCGACCAGCTCTAGTTCTATACGGGCCAGTCACTTCCTGCAGAAAATGACAGAGACTGATGATGTGGAGGCCTACCTGACCACATTTGAAAGGACTGCCGAGCGTGAGAACTGGTCGAAAGCGCAGTGGGCCAGTCTGCTGGCACCTTTTTTGTCAGGTGAGCCCCAGAAAGCGTACTTTGATTTAAGCCCTGCTGAGGCTCGGGACTATGATAAACTAAAGACTGAGATCCTGACCCGCCTGGGAGTCACGCTGTCAGTACGAGCACAACGGGTGCACCGTTGGGTGTACGCCATGGAGAAGCCTCCGCGCTCCCAGATGCACGACCTTATTCAGCTAACAAAAAAATGGCTACAGCCAGAGACATTAACTGGTCCCCAGATGGTTGAAAGAGTCGTCATGGACCGCTACTTGAGATCTTTGCCCATGGTCCTGCACAAGTGGGTGAGCCATGGAAACCCGGGTACTGCTGACCAATTAGTGGACATGGTAGAGCGGTATTTGGCAGCAGAGGAACTACTGATGACCACCAAGCAACCCATAGATCCTCGACAGCGCCCTTCAGTAAAGACTGGTAAGACTGTTCCGTGGGAAAACGTTGCTGGGCGGTTAAGAGAACGCAAGGCTGAAGAGACTGTAAACACTGGCCCTGGAGACAGGCCAATGGGGCTAGTACGGTCTATGTTGCCCAAACGGGTTGATAATCGTGTGGTTAAATGTTTTAGATGTGGTATGCCAGGTCATGTTATTGCCAATTGCCCAGTCATGCAAGAACCCATGCAATGTGATGCTGCCTTTGAATGTCGCAGAATGTCTTTCTTTGCTAGGTTAGCCTGTACTGTGGTACCTTCACCTGAGCTGGAAAAACAAATGTGTGATGTGTTCCTAGAGGGTAACCGGGTAGAGGCCTTGCTAGATTCAGGAAGTTTAGTTACCCTCGTGAAAACTGGGTTAGTGAACCCCTTAAAGATCCAGCAAATACCTATTGGGGTAACTTGCATACATGGGGATACCCAGTATTATGTCACTGCTGAAGTGAATATAGAAACTTGTTGTGGGTCAGCAATGGTTAAAGTAGGACTGGTCTGCACCTTGGTGCATAAGGCCATAATAGGGAGGGATTTTCCTCATTTCTGGAAACTGTGGGAATCACGTTTATCAGCAGATGTGAGAAGTGAAGAGCCAGTTGGTAATACCGGTGATTGTATGGATGTAGGTGTGTCTTCGGAACTTTCTGACCCTTTGCCTTTTGCCAGTTTGGCTGGGGAAGTGACAGATTGGGAGTCCAGTGAGGACCCTCTTGCTGGGAACAGAGACATAGTGGTTGGAAACGAAAGCGTGCCTGACCTGGAGGTAAAAAAGGATCTGTTTGCATCTGAACAGTTAAAGGATCCTACCTTGATAAAGGCTAGAGAGAATGTTAAGATTGTTAATGGGGAACCTTTGGTACCAGGTGACAGGGTTACGTATCCCCACATGGCCATCTGTAATGAGCTCTTGTACCACATTGTCAAAAAGGGTGAGGATGTGGTAGAACAGCTGGTAGTACCCCAGCCTTATCGGAGAACGGTACTAGATTTAGCTCATAGTCACGTTACAGCAGGACATTTAGGGGCAGAAAAAACCATTGAAAGAGTTTTACAAAGGTTCTTTTGGCCAGGGGTTTATAAAGAAGTGTCTGAATATTGTTCTTCCTGTCCTGAATGCCAGTATCATGCCCCTAGACCCCATTTCAGGAGCCCACTAGTTCCCATGCCTATTATAGAGGTCCCGTTTGACAGAATAGCCATGGATCTCGTGGGGCCCTTGTTAAAGTCCGCTCGGGGCTATCAGTATATCCTGGTAATAATGGACTATGCCACTCAATATCCTGAGGCTGTCCCTTTACGCACTATCACAACCAAGGCGATAGCTAGGGAGCTGGTGCAGGTTTTTAGTAGAGTGGGAATACCAAAAGAAATTTGACTGACCAAGGTACTCCATTTATGTCAAAGGTCATGAAAGAATTGTGCAAATTATTTAAGGTCACTCACCTCAGGACGTCCATTTACCATCCCCAAACTGATGGGTTGGTGGAAAGGTTTAATAAAACATTAAAAAGTATGTTAAAAAAGGTGGTTGATAAAGATGGGAATAATTGGGATTGTTTGTTGCCCTACTTGTTAATGGCCATCAGAGAAGTTCCTCAGTCCTCTACAGGGTTTTCTCCATTTGATTTGTTGTATGGTAGACACCCCAGAGGGCTGTTGGACGTTGCCAAAGAGACGTGGGAAGGACAGCCCACTCCTTATAGAAGCGTTATTGAACATATATCACAAATGCAGGATAGGATTGCAGCCGTGGTACCTATTGTCAGAGAGCACATGGGACAGGCCCAAAGTGCTCAACAGAGGGTATACTACCGGAGTGCCAAGATACGGGAATTTGCTCCTGGAGATAGAGTTCTTGTTTTGGTACCCACTGTGGAAAGCAAGTTCCTAGCTAAATGGCAGGGTCCTTTTGAGATTAGGGAAAAAGTGAATGAGGTTAATTACAAAGTATACCAGCCGGGAAAGAGAAAACCTGAACAAATTTATCATGTTAACTTAATTAAACCCTGGAAAGATAGGTTGTCTCTGTCAGCGGAGCCTTGCCCTTCGGTGTCTTCACCTCAGTTGCTCCCCGCAGTGAAGGTGTCAGAGACATTATCAGCTGGTCAGAAAAATCAGGTTAAAGAATTTCTCATCCAAAATAGGGAAATATTTTCAGAGCTGCCTGGCCGAACGACCATAATAAAACATGACATTGTCACAGAACCAGGGGTCAGGGTCCATTTAAAGCCATATAGGATTCCAGAAGCTCAGCGAGAAGCTGTTTCTAAAGAAGCTAAAACCATGTTAGAACTTGGAGTCATAGAGGAATCTAATAGTGAGTGGTCCAGTCCCATAGTTCTCATCCCGAAGCCCGACGGTAGCATACGCTTCTGTAATGACTTTCGTAAGTTAAATGAGGTGTCCAAATTTGACGCATACCCCATGCCCCGTGTGGACGAGCTTATAGAAAGGCTGGGAACAGCCAGGTTTCTCACCACGTTGGACCTGACCAAAGGTTACTGGCAAATACCTTTATCTGATGGCGCAAAAGAAAAAACAGCCTTTTCGGTTCCGGAGGGGCTGTACCAGTACAAGATGTTACCCTTTGGGTTGCATGGGGCTCCAGCAACCTTTCAACGGGCAATGGATAAAATTTTGAGGCCCCATAGAAAATATGCAGCTGCCTATTTGGATGATGTGGTAATTCACAGTACAGACTGGGGGTCCCATTTGGTTAAAGTACAAGCAGTACTGGACTCAATAAGAGAGGCAGGGTTAACTGCTAACCCAAAGAAGTGCTGCCTCGCAATGGAGGAGGTCAAATACTTGGGCTTCACCATAGGCAGAGGTCTGATTAGGCCCCAATTGAATTAAATTGATGCTATTCAAAACTGGCCTCGTCCAGTGAATAAAAAACAGGTAAGGCTTTTTTGGGAATAACTGGGTACTATAGACGGTTTATTCCCAATTTTGCAACCACGGCGGTGCCGTTGTCAGACCTTACCAAAGGGAAGCAGTCAAATATGGTGAAATGGAACCCTGATGCAGAAAAAGCGTTCCAAGCGTTAAAAGTGGCTTTGTGTTCACAACCGGTATTGATAACGCCAGTTTTTTCAAAAGAATTTGTGGTACAGACAGATGCCTCAGAGGTAGGGATAGGGGCTGTGCTGTCCCAGACCAGAGATGGGGACGAACACCCTATCATTTATTTGAGTAGGAAACTCAATGAGCATGAAAAAAGGTATGCCATTGTGGAAAAGGAGGCTTTGGCCATTAAGTGGGAACTAGATACCTTGAGATATTACCTCTTGGGTAGACAATTCAGACTAGTGACAGACCATGCCCCTTTAAAATGGATGTATGTAAATAGAGGCAAGAATGCTCGTGTAACTAGATGGTTTCTAGCGTTGCAGGACTATAAGTTTACTGTCGAACATAGACCGGGAACACAATTGGCCAACGCAGATGCATTGTCTCGCATCTTCTGTTTGGGGGCTACAAGTGTTCCGGCCCCTAGGTCGAAACAGGGGAGGGGGATATGTGACAAGAACACTGGGATAGTGTTTGAGGGCAGGTATGTTTGTCCCAGGTTCTTGTCTTACATGTTTTAGAAAGTGTTAACTTCTAGGAAAAATGCTTTTGGTTTTGTCAGAACCTTTTCAGTTTGCTGTAAAAGCTGGGTATAGGCTCTAAGAGAGATAAGGAGAGTTCTAGACATTGGGCCCAGTTCGGGTCTTTGGCCTCACAGAGGGCTAATCAGGGTTTCAGCTGTGTAAGAGTGTTATAGGGCTGCTAGCCTGATTAGTATGGGCAGACTGCCTGGGAAGGCTGCAGGATCTGTGTGGAAGAAACACGCTTTCTGGTACAAGTGAGCTATACAGTGTTTACAGGAGAACTCTGTGTTTTTGTTTAGTGACAGTTAGGAATATCTTGTGTTTAGTTAGTGCCGGACAGGCAAGGTATTTTCTTTTGGTGTTTTGTTTTATTTTTCTGTTTCAATAAAACTGGCCGGGGTCAGTTGTACCAGAAACTGGACTTGTGTTGTTCCTCAGCTGCTGCGTGCTGCCATATTCCCCAGGAAGAGGCGCCTTGCACCCCTACAGTGTTGAAAACAAAAGAGGGAAAGGTACACCTGCACACTTGAATGGTCTAAATTGGCAATTTAATTGATGAATAGATCAGAAAAACCCCAATATACATGTGTCTGAATTAGACTTTGAGCCTCTCTGGGGGTGCGACCCTGTTACAACCAAAAGATCAGAACAATTACAGAGAACTAAAAAAGGCGGTTGTTAAGTTGGGTGCACAGTATCAATTGATTGGAATGATTATCAAGATAAAACGTAGCTTTTATTACTATTATCAATATTCAGAAGGTCCTTATCGTGGGAC